>NW_019154096.1:7315278-7323725 GCF_002288905.1 Enhydra lutris kenyoni | reverse complement strand
TATTTTTTTAAGATTTTATTTTATTTATTTGAGAGACAGAGGTGAGAGAGAGAGCATAAGAAGGGGAAGGGTCAGAAGGAGAAGCAGGCTCCTGGCCGAGCAGGGAGCCCAATGGAGGACTCGATCCTGGGATTCTAGGATCACGACCTGAGCCAAAGGCAGTCGCTTAGCCAACTGAGCCACCCAGGCACCCCCACAGAATATATTTCTTAACTGAAACACTAAGTGAATAAAGGCAAGAGGACAACTGCTTCCATTTTCTGATTAGAACTAGGTAAAAAATATTTTTAAAAACAGGCCAGAAGAAAATACAAATTAAACTTTGGGATCATTCCAAAATGTTTCATTAATTACAATGTGAATTAAAGAAATAAGGGATTTTCAAGTGCTTTTATTAATATTGTTGCAGCAGCAAACATTATATCCATTAGGTGGGGCAGACAGATTTAACTCAGTCAACAAGGTGATCAACACCCAGAGCCATTCTGCTTCTGCTTCCGGGACTGCACTTTAACCTTCTTACTGTCCCCATTGAACATGAACTCAGCATTTGCACATTTTCTGTGACAATCCTACAGAATAGTGGTTTGCATACACGGGCCCAGCTATCTGGGAATAAACTCTCATCTGTGAGTAACGAGCATGAATATTTATAGGTTACAATGTACAGTTGCAAAGCAGCCTCCATATAGTTCTTAAAGTAAACGCACTCTCATCTTAAGGACTTCGTTCACTCTCGCCATCTCCAAGATCCATAAGAGCCTTGCTTCCTCACTTCCTGCCTGCTCCTGCGCAAGTGTCATCAATGGGAACTACTCAGATCACCTTATGTAAAATAGTGACATCCCCCCACCCCCACCACCGACACTGATGTGTTTACATGGGTTTTTTCTGCCTCTCTCCACTAGACTACCAACTCCAGGAGGGCTGGGAATTTATCTCTGTTGTTCAGTGCAAAGCCCCCCATACCTGGAATAGTACTTGGCACTTAGCATACTAATAGAAACTAACATTAATGTGCTACTTGCCATGTGCCAGGCCCAATTTTAGATGTTTCACTTACATTAAATGGTCTAACATTCCCAATGAGTGTATGATCATTTTCATTTAATCTATGAAGATCCTAATGCACACAGAAGTTAAGACACCTGTCCAATATACCGTGGTGGACCAACTCTAAGAGGACCCTCAATTAGCGAGCTTTCCTGGTTTATATGCCTGGCCTAATCCCCTCCTTGGAGTGTGTGGAGGACCTACATAGTGTTTCTAACCAATAGGGAACAAGTGACAGGGTAATTATGTTACCTCATCTCGTATCTTCTTTCTCACTAGCAGAATCTCTGCTGACTCTCCTCCTTTCTGACTTTGAAGAAGTAAGCCACTATTTGGAGAATTCCATATGGCAAGAAACTGAGAGTGACTCCAGCCTACAGCCATGGGGGAAATGAATGGGGTCCTCCTAAAAACCTGAAACTGAATCCTGCCATAACCACATGAACGTCCTTGGAAGCAGATCCCTCCCCAGCCGAGCCTCTGATAAGACTCCCGCCCCACCCAACCCTTTCATTGCATCCTTGTGAAGGATCCTCCTAAGCCATCCTCAGATTCCTGACCCAGAAACCAGGAGGTAACAAATGTGTTGCTTCGAGATGTTAAGTTTGTGGTAATCTGTCAGATACAACAAATGACAAATGTAGTTGCAGTAAGTTTTGTTTTTTTTTTTAAAGATTTAAATGTAGACAGTATAGAGTCTACACATTTAACCACTATATAATATTGCCCTTCAATAAATATTTCTGGAATGAATAAATGGATAGATGGATAGACAAATGATACCTTACAGAGCCGACGACCAACAAACACATGCCCATTTTAAGAGACTAAAATAATGTCAATCCTCAAACCTGACAGAAAATTTACAAGGAAAGAAAAATATCAGCAACTCTGTGTCATGAACATAATTACAAAAATCCTGAATAAAATACCAGCAAAAGAAATCTAATGACTCATAAAAAGTTAATACATATGACCACGTTGTGTTCATTCCAGGAATGAAAGATCGGCTCGTCAACGAAAAATCAATAAATTTAAACCACCGCATTTACAAATGAAGGAGAAAAAAATATGATTATCTCAGTAGATATAGAAGAAGCACTGATGAAATTATACCTTCATTCATGATTTTTCAAAACCCTCTCGGCAAATTGGGACAAGGACAAAATCTATCTCCATTTGTGACTTTTATAAAGGCCTCTTAGCAAAGCGCGAACAGAAGAGTATCTGTACAAAACCACAAGAAATACTATGCTTAATGATGAATTTTGGAGCTTTCACCTGATTTGGGGAATGAGACAGTGCTGCCCCCACCCTTATTTCATTAACCACTATAGTAGAAGTCCTGGCCAGTGTTAAAGTGAAAAAAAAAATGAGTTATAAGGAAGTGAAGAATTATAATTCTTATTATTTGCAGATGACTTGATTGTATATATACATAGAAAACCTTCAACAACAGGTTTCTATGTACAAAGTACAGAACGCACTTGCGCTTTCATATATTAACAAGTAATTGGGAAAGAAAATTTAAAATATGATTTAGAAAAGCTCTGTGATACACCAAAGGCAGAATGAAATTTCATGTAAGATGGACGAGAATGCTATTCAGAAATCTGTGAGCCTTATCCCACTTACACCCAATTTCAATCATAGCACCCCATCACTAGTAATCGGCTGGCTATTCTATTAGAGATACAACACAGGCTATAACCAACATGACATGACATAATCAAACATATGCTCAGTTATCCATATATTTTCAATATTTTTAGCACACATGCACATGAGTATTGAAAACTGTGGGATCGCTTTTCGCCTTCCATTTCCTCCAGTAGCAGTGTGTACTGGTTGCCTAGGAAACTGTATCAGCAGGGGCCAGGACTGGCTATGCTGTCACTGGGAGCTGGGCAGAGATTTCAGTGGTGGCTTGGCTTGCGGCCCCACTGGAGGGACACCTGCATGGCTGTGCTTGGCTGCAGCGAGTCCTTTCCAAGGAGCAGGGGTATATGTTTTGTTGTCGCCATCGCCATCGGGGCACCAGGAAAGAGGGAAAGGGCAGGATGATGGGAGTTGGGGAGTGGAGACTGAGCCTGGGTTGTTGAGGCGGGACTTAGGTACCTCAGGTGGAGAGACTGCCTCACAAAAGGAAGAGATGCTTCCTTAGGTAAGTTAGCCTCAGAGCTGAGCTGTGGATGGGAGTGCTACTCACAAAAACAAGGAGGAAGGCAGGGAGGGGAGGGGAGGGGAGAGGAGGGGAGGGGAGAGGAGGAGAGGAGAGGGGAGGGGATTGGGACTGTCTTGTGCCAGGAACTGTGCTATTTTCCTTGTTCTGCGTTCAGTACATAATCAGTTCACTCATTTTCTCTCTCCCTCTCTCGCTCCTTCCCTTCCTCCCACTCTTCCTCCTCCTCACTCTCTCTCCCCCTCATTTTCTCCTCTCTCTCTCTTTCTCACTCTCTTTCCCTCTTCTCCTCCTCTCTCTCTCTCTCTCCCTCTCCCTCCCCCCTCTTTCTTTCTCACTCTCTATCCCTCTTCTCCTCCTCTCTCTCCCTCTCCTCCTACTTACTCCTCTCTCTCTCCCTCCCTCCTCTCCTCCTCCTCCTCTCTTTCTCACCTGCTCTGAGTATCACTGACACACACAGACACACACACTCACTCACAGACACACTTGTTCTCCTCGTTTTTAAGATAGGTAGTGTGGGGTCCAGAGGGGCTCAGTAACTTTCCTGAGCTCACCTGATTAACTATGAGCAATGGGGTTGGAAGTGAGCCTCCATCAACACCCATGAAAACCCACAGGAGGCTGCCTGCAGATCTGGGACATATTTTGAGACATGGACAGAGTCCAGGAAGACAAGAACGCAGGGGACATGAGAGAAGGGAGGTCCGTAACATGTTCAGGAAATGAGAAGCAAACTGCGGGGATGGGTGGAACAGGGAGGGCACAGGGGCACAGGAAGTGTAAAACAACCCACCGGAGGACAGATCGTGAATTGTCTCAAACACCAAACGCAGGATTTGGGTTTTTTTATTCTACAACTATGCGGTCAACTAGAGCAGCCAGGATGCCCAGCACCCCAGAGAGTCCAAATATCCAAACTGCCATGAGTTTGGGGCATGACATTTGCACTGGAAGTAAAACAAAAACAAAATAAAACAAAACAAAAAGACTTAATTAAAAAAAAATCTCATGTAAAATAGCTCCATAGTCATCTTTAACATGGATACATGCGGGCACAATAACATTCTGGATGTGCTGGATTACATAAAACCTATCACTAAAGTTTATTTTACCTGAATACTTTTATTTGTTTATTTATTTATTTTTAAGATTTTATTTATTTATTTGACAGAGAGAGACAGAGCATGAGCAGTGGGGACATGGGGGAGGGACAGAATGAGAAGCAGACTCCCCGCAGAGCAGGGAATACAATGCAGGACTTGAACCCAGGACCCTGAGATCTTGATCTGAGCCAAAGGTAGATGCTTCACCGACTGAGCCACCCAGGTGCCCCTGTTTTTGTTTGTTTGTTTGTTTTTTGGGTTTTTGTTTGTTTGTTTGTTTTGTAATGTGGCTACTGAAAAAAATTAGAATTACATTCGCAGGCTCGGTTGCAAAGCATGGGGAGAGGAACTCTGGGACTGGCAGGGGCTTAAACTTCACCTTCTCCCCTCCTGATGTACATGCACAACCTGTCATTCCCGTGTTACCCTTATTATTAATTTTTATCCAAGACTCCTTAGGAACAGGCATTCAAGACTCTCTTCCTGCTAGGGAGAGAAAATAAGAAAAGAAAAAAGAAAAGAAAAGGCATTTCTGCTGCAAATTGAAATAAAAATAGTTTAACCAAACTCCTTTGCAAGAAATAAAGATGGACTCATTCAGCATCCAGAGAGTGTTTACATCTTAAAGAATAGAGGTACCTGTGGGGAACAAAGCAATATCCAGGGCTTTGTAAGAAAAATCAGTTTCCAAAGCCTTTACCTTTCCCAAAAGAGCTTTCAAGCAGGGAGCTCCCATTCACGAGATGACAGAGAGAGCAGCCCTCAGCAGTCACCTGGTGACTCACTCTTGCTTTGCCATATTATGTTCCAGCCCCTCTGACCTTGATATTTTCATATGGCACTGAGAAATTACTCACCTCATCATCAAAATGACAGCCACCAGAAGGCAACCCCCCTTCCCAGGCCAAGTGGCCTGAGTTCGCCTGCAAGAGTTAGTCCCAGAAAAAACGAACCCGACTGCGGCGTAGGATATTCCGTTCTTGTCATGCTTCAACATAGTGCTTCAACGTCTCTAGCCTGCATGCCAGTGTGTCCTGGGCACCGATTTCCTTTCCTGTCTGCCGGACCTGGGAGAGGGAGCTCTGGGGGCCTGTGGCCTGCAAGTTTCCTGCAAACATGGACCAAGGAATCCTCCCACTGAACAGAGGTGGTGGGCGTGGCCAGGGCCATCCAAAGCGTGGGGAGGGGCTGTTAACTGCACACTATGCATGGTACCAAGTACCAAACTGCACTGGGATGGGCAGTCGAGAGACCTGGACTTCCAACTGAGGACGCACAAGCCCGAGGATTCAAAACTCTCCAGGTATTCAGGAGCTCTGACTTAACTCACTTTTAGAACTGCAGAGACCAGGGCCGCCTGGGTGGCTCAGTCGGTTAAGCATCCGCCTTCCGCTCAGGTAACGATCCCAGGGTCCTGGGACCAAGTCCCACATCAGACTCCTTGCTCAGCAAGGAGCCTGCTTCTTCCTCCGCCTACCTCTCTCTCTCTCTCTCTCTCTCTCTATGACAAATAAAAATAAAAATCTTAAAAAAAAAAAAAAGTGGAGAGGCCATCTTGTCTCTAAGATCTTTTCTGGTCTTGGGTGGATAAAGAAAATCACTAAGGCTGAGTTGACGAGACTATTTATTCCATGGCCCATCCCCCTCCTTCTCTTCCTTCTGTCATTCCTCCAATCACAACACCCACCCCCCATCCCCCACCCGCAGACACCGCTCTCTACTGAGAGCTGATCTAAATCAATCACTGGACACTCAGACCCAGCAAAGAGAAATTTGTGAAGCCAATTCAGTCTACACATTTTCAAATGTGTAAAAGTTGGTTTTGATCAGATAATGTCCTGGAATGTTTTGTCTTCTCCCTGAGGATGCCCTACTCTCTAGTGTCCTCCAAGTTTGGTCCACTAGGAAGAAAAGCAAAGTGGTAAAGAATCAAAATTAGAAATGCCCCATTCTGAGTTTCAGACACTATGTACCTCCTAACTCACTCTGTACCTTGAAATAAGTTCAGCTAGCACATTCTGAGCTAGCATGTTTTTCCATGTAAAGTTTTGGAAGAATGCAAGGTCAAGGTGTGGGAAGTGCAGGGAGGCACAGGTGCTAGAAGACGAGACGTGCAGATGGCAACCAGAATTTTGGCATTTATATTTATCCCCTGTAGCTCAATCCATAGCAAGTTCTTATGTCCTAGGGGCATGGTTATGGAAAGGTTAACAGAAGCACTATACTTTCTTACATTTTTGACAGCATCCTTTATAAGGAAGAGCAAAAGTATAGTATGTTTCCTTCACATAAGAACCAGGCCTGAAGATGGAATGCTTCTCAGATAAAACAGCAACCTAAGAAAGCCAGGCTTGTGCTGTGGAAGGAGGTACCTGGAATAATATTTACACTATAAAAATAAAAGAGAGCTTTTGCTAGCCGGGAACATCAGGAAAGAGAATGTTCTCGCCTACCTTGTTCCTAGGAAGGGGTATTTGGCCTGGTCTCTGGAAAGTAGGAGGATTTGGAAAACAGAAATGCAAAGGGAGACTATTCCATAGAAGGAGAAAGAAAGACAATCACCAGGAAGGAGAAGAGAGGCTGGTGGAACGGTCTGGGGGCTGAGACAGGGGTCTAGTCAAAGTGTCAGAACCCTCAAGGATGGAAGTTATTAAAAAATGAGTCTTTGAGGGCCCCAAATGTCAACTGAAGAGAACTCATTTTCTTATAAAAGCGATACATTCTCTAATTAGAAGAATACAGATTTACCGTCGGGCAAAAAAATGCTGAGTTAGCAGTTGTGCTGCGTTAATCCCACATTAGGTCATGGCAAAAAGCGCTCAGTGCTTGGATTTAGACAGCGACATGGAAATCAGAAAAGCAAAGGACAGTGAAAAGGATAAAAAGTATGGAAGTAAAGGGACAGAAGAATCATGAAGGGGGAAAAATGATATCGGTAACGAGGAAGGCGGTCATCGGTTCTGACGGAGGTAGGTGTCGGGTGTAGGCAGAGAAGCCGGATGGAGCTAGAGGCCCTCCGGTGCTGATCCCTGTCGAAGATGCTCCCACAGCCCGGGGCCTTACGTGCGTTCCCTACGCCCCTGCAGCTCAATGTACCTTCTCAAAGGAAAACAAAATGACAAAAGTACCGGTTTTGGCTACTAACCTCTCTTTTAGTTGACTCACCCAGTTGCCCAAAACACCCTCTTCCTCCTTTTAGAATTTTAATGTTTTTCATTTTAAGCCCTTTTAACTGGTAGAAGAGATAAGATTTCACAAGCTAATTGAATACGTGGAGCATCACTAAGTTACACGCCTCCTTTGTTGAAAGCCTTGGCGCTGAAAACACGGGTTTTTTTTTTTTTTTTTTATTCTCTCTTCTGACAACGTGAAGGAAAAGACTCTTAGCCACTAAAGGGAGCTGCTCAAAGACAGGATAAACCTGGTGAAATTAATCAGTAATCCCTCCCTGGTTCTCTTACCTGGTGAATGAATGAATTTTAAATTCACCACTCAATGCTATGATATGGGCTATTTAGGAGAGCAAAAGTCCAGAATCTGAGACACCTGGAGTGTAATGCTTGGTTTAGTCATCGTTTTGTTTTGTAGACTCAGTAAGTGTCTTTACCTCTCCAAACTACTAGGCTTAGGGGGGCCTGGCTGGTTTAGTCAGCTTATCATCTGTCCAACCCTTGGTTTCAGCTCAGGTCATGATCTCAGGGTCATGGGACGGAGCCCCAAGTTAGGCTCTGCACTCAGTGTGAACTCTGCTTGGGATTCTCTCTCTCCCTCTCCCTCATTGTCCCTCCCTGCTCAAGTATGCTCTCTCTCTCTCTCCTCTAAAATGAATAGATAAATCTTTAAAAAAAAAACATAAAATAAACTATAAGCCTTAGTAAAATGAGGGGAAATTACCTCTCATTTCCTCTTACAAGAATGAAAGATCTGAAGGGCGCCTGGGTGGCTCAGTCATTAAGCATCTACCTTCAGCTCAGGTCACAATCCCAGGGTCCTGGGATGAAGCCCCGCATCAGGCTCTCTGCTCAGCAGGAAGTCTGCTTCTCTGCTTCTCCCTCTCCCACTCCCCCTGCCTGTGTTCCCTCTCCCACTGTGTCTCTTTCTGTCTAAAA